>NC_051186.1:131173142-131205641 GCF_013339695.2 Rhipicephalus sanguineus
GGCATCTGAAGGCGTCGTTTCAGTTCTTCAAATGCTTCTATTTGCGCCGTTTCCTACTTGAATGGCACGTCGGCCTTCGTGAGGTGAGTTAGCGGCACGGCGATTCGTGAAAATTCCTTGACGAAGCGCCTGTAGTAGGCGCACAAGCTGAGAAAACGGCGCACGGCTTTCGTGTCGGTGGGTGGCGGGAAGGCAGCGATGGCAGCTGTTTTCCGCGAGTCTGGGCGAACACCATCCTTGCTGATAACGTGACCCAAAAACAAGAGCTCCTCGTACGCGAAGCGGCACTTTTCAGGCTTCAATGTGAGGCCGGAGGTCTTGATTGCTTCAAGTACAGCTTCAAGGCGCCAGAGGTGTTCGTCGAAGCTTGAGGCAAACACAACGACGTCGTCCAAGTACACGAGGCACGTCTGCCACTTCAAGCCAGCCAGCACTGTGTCCATAACACGATGGAATGTCGCAGGTGCCGAACAAAGGCCGAAAGGCATGACCTTGAAATCGAACAGGCCGTCTGGTGTTATAAAGGCCGTCTTTTCTCGGTCTCTCTCGTCGACTACGATTTGCCAGTACCCGGTCTTGAGGTCCATCGACAAAAAGTACTTCGCGTTGTGGAGTCGATCCAGGGTGTCGTCTATCCGTGGAAGAGGGTACACGTCCTTCTTCGTGATTTTGTTCAGGCGACGATAATCGACGTAGAAACGTAGGGTTCCATCCTTCTTCCTCACTAACACTACGGGAGACGCCCACGGACTCTTAGACGGCTGGATGATGTCGTCGCATAGCATTTCGTCGACCTGTTTCTTAACGGCGTCCCTTTCTCGCGTCGAAACCCGGTAGGGACTCTGACGGAGTCGTCGTGCATTTTATTCCGTTATGATACGGTGTTTAGCACGGGGCGTTGGCCGGACCCCTGATGACGACGAGAAACAGTCCTTGTATTTCTTCAGAAGGCATCGGAGCTGTTGCTGTTGGCGGGCGGGAAGGCTTGGGTTTACGTCAAAGGATGGCTCAGGCATTGCGGTTGTCGTTGTAGCTTCGTCAGAATCTGAAAAGGCAAACGCATCGCTGACAGCCAAGATTTCCTCGATGTACGCAATCGTCGTGCCCCTGCTGAGGTGTCTGTATTCTTGGCTGAAATTCGTTAGATCACGCTTCCGTTTCCTTCATACAGCCGAGCAATGCCTCTTGCGACGCAAATGTCACGGTCTAGCAGCAAACGCTGATCGCTCTCGATGACACCTTCGATGCATTCAGCCGTTTCGGTGCCGACGGGTATTATGATGCTGGATCTAGGAGGAATGTTGACTTGATCCTCGAGCCCGTTCAGGGCATGTTGACATGGGTTCGTATCCGGTGGTGTCGCTTTCTCCGACGATAGGGTTATCGACTTAATTCTTAGGTCGATGACGGCGCCGTGATGGTTTAAAAGTCCATGCCAAGTATGACATCCCTCGAGCAATGTTGCAAGATTACGAAGCTCGCAGCATAAGTGCAATTATTAATGGTGACTCTCACTGTGCAGACTCCAGACGGCGTTATTAGATGGCCTCCAGGGGTCCGGATCTCGGGGCCTTCCCAAGCAGTCCTAACTTTCTTCAACGTTGCGGCGAACGGCCCACTGATGACAGCATCGACGAGAACGGTGACTTTGTGGCCGTCGATCAGAACATCGAGGTCACTAGTTCGTCGTCTTGAGTTGCGGTTAGATCGTGGCGTCGGATCACGGCTGCATCGGTTTGTCTTGCTGCTTCTATGTAGCGTCGTCAGATCTTTGGTGCGCGAGGTTTCGTCGTCAGGAGTCTGTCTGGTTCGCGTCGTGTTCTGAATGTTTCGCCGCGGCGTCGTCGTCGTCGTCGACGGAGGATCTTCGGTACTTCGTCGTACAGCAACCGCACCTCCATCGGTTGCTGCCCTTAGTTTTCCGGATACGGGCTCGCGGAACGGCCCCGGTTAGGGCCGCTGTACATCTGTCGTCGCTGAGGGGAACGTTAGCGCCCAGGCGACGGCGAACGCGAGGTGCGTCGAGGTGCCCATTCAGTGGTGGCCAAGTAGTCGGCGATGTCGCGTGGCAGCTCACCACGCTGTGGGGGCGGTGCGTTGATGGCGAAGCCACGTAGGCCCATCTGACGGTACTGGCAGCGGCGGTATGTGTGGCCGGCTTCCCCACAGTGATAGCAGAGCGGTCGGTTGTCAGGGGCACGCCAAACGTCGGTCTTTCGGGGGGTGCAGCGTTGTCCTGTCGGCGGGTGGTATGGCGGCGGTGGTGGTGGCGGCGGTGCCTGGCGGCGGAACTGCTGCGGTGGCGCGGCGTCTTGACGCGGGCGAGGAGGAGTGTTGCGGCGGACTGCAGCGGCGTAGCTGATCCCTTGTGGCTCAGGCTGCACTAGTTGAGGTGCTCCCAGGGATTGCTGTATTTCCTGGCGTACGACGTCAGTAATCGAGTCTACTTCAGGCTGCGAGGACGGCAACAGTTTTCGCAGCTCCTCCCGCACGATCGCTCTGATCGTGTGTTGCAGGTCGTCGGACTGCAGCGCTTGAACCTCCCCGTAGGTCGTCGTGGAAATCCGGTGCTTCTACTACCTCGTACGCATTTCAAGCGCCTTTTCGATCGTTGTGGCTTCCGAGACGAATTCCGCGACCGTCTTAGGTGGGTTACGAACAAGGCCGGCAAAGAGTTCCTTCTTGACTCCTCGCATTAGGAAGCGGATCTTCTTCTCGGACATAGCGGGTTCAGCATGGCGAAAAAGGCGGACCATTTCTTCAGTGTACATGCCGACGTTCTCGTTCGGCAGCTGTACACAAGTCTCTAGCAGAGTTTCGGCTCTTTCCTTCCGGACGACGCTCGTGAAGGTGTGACGCTCGTTACGCTTCCGGACGACGCTCGTGACGCTCGTTAAGGCTCATGAAGGAAAGCGGCACGAAAAAGGTCCCAGGTTGTGAGCGTGACCTCTCGGTTCTCGAACCACGTGCTGTTCGTCCATGTTCCGGACGCCCCCGTCAGGACGTGAACCCAGCCCACGTCGCGGAGAAGACATCGAAGCCAGCTGCGACCAGCGAGCTAGCCGTAGGCAACAAGGTCTACCACCGGAGTACGGGCCTTTACCTGACAAGACGAGGAACACCCCGATCATACCCAGCAACTGCACCAGATGTCACGTGGTCGTGACGTCGACGAAGGCAGCAGTCAGCGCGTCAGAGATGAAACTCTTTATTTGGCCGAACTTGTGGCCGGGAAACTGAAATTCAAACTACAGCAATACACTGATAGCGGCGAACAGAACGTTGACCGTCGATTAACTGACAAGCGGTGAAGCGCGTCGGCATTTAAACATGCGCCGTAGAATATTCCAGCGTTAGCGCTGGCTGTTGCGCGAATTCTAGAATAAGCTCGAGTGTGCGCGTCTTGCGCGCAATCTTAACAAAACGATCTACAATGATCGCGAAGCTTCTCGAACAATGAGGCGCGGTTCGCGCTGAGCGTTGCTGACAGTCTTTGTGGGCGAAAACCGAATACAGCAAAAGTGATAATAAGAAACGCACGTGGCAATATTATTGCTATAAAATACACTTTTTCCAAACATTTCCACTCCTCTTAAATTGAGTCTCCAGCACCTTGGCATCGAATTTTACAAATTTCACGCGTTTATGGTCGGTCGATCATAATGTGTGTCGCAAAAAGATATACAGCATCGCTGTAAAAATGAGGTCTAATGTAGCCAGGATAGAAGTCTTCAAGGACCCCCGACACCAAACTTGAAACCTCGAGATGTTCGTGTTGTTTGATCGTCCCGTATACGTGGGCACTTCTGACCGATCATTAGTGCCAGACGTTGCCGTTAGGGTATTTTAATATTGTTTTAAATTAAGCGTGAGCGCTCATCCGAGTCGGCAGTACCTAGCACCATCGACACTCGTATGACGTAGGTCGAGGGCCCCGTGTGAAGTTCCGCGAGTAAAGTGAGTATTGCCGAAGTCACAGATTTGCGGGGCACACGCAATACCACGACTGGCACCCGACGAGGGCTACTGTTCCTCGCCCCTCTCGCTCTGTTGTCGGACTGCTCTCGAGGTAGTCCTCGCTGCTTACGCCAGAAATGCTTTTCTTTTTCCTGAGGGAACACGCTCTTGACAGCCTTGTGAACGCTTAACAGGCTTAACTCATACCGAAGCACCCACATCGTTTCATTCCTTACCAGGCGTAGGGCCCCGATTTGAAATTGCGCTTTCAAGATTTCCAAATCTTTAGATCACGTGATCTTAGACACTCCCCCGCTGTGAGGGAGATGGAATTAACGAAGCTGGCATTAATTGTACGACACGTTGGAGCATTTACGAATCAGTTTCGGGATCACCAGACGAAAGCTACAAATTATAGCAAAAAAAGTCCTAAAGAAAGATGTCGTATGCCCTTTAAACTTACCGGGCGTCGAAGCCGATGCCGCCTTCGGTCTTCCTGTAGCGCCCTGTGGAATTCTCGAAGAAGGACCAGCTGATATTGACCTCGACGCCGATTATTTTGGCTTGCAAAATGACTACGTGGCAGTAGAACAGGTAATCGCAGAGGCCGTCTGCAGGCAGCATCGTGGGGAGCAGCGTAAAGGCGCCGACCGTGCACACAAGCTCCATTGCAAACCCTGCGTCATGAGAAGCGCAGGGCGTGAGAAAGGCCGCCAGTCATTCATTCATTCATTCATTCATTCATTCATTCATTCATTCATTCATTCATCGACCGGCCACGGTTGTCTAGTGGTTATGGTGCTCGACTGCTGACCCGAAGGTCGCGGGATCAAATCCAGGCCACGGCGGCGGCATTTTGGATGGAGCCAAAAATGGTTGAGGCCCGTGTACTTAGATTTAGGTGCACGTTAAAGAACCCCAGGAGATGGCAATTTGCGGAGCCCTCCACTACGGTGTCCCTCATAATCATATCGTGGTTTTGGCACGTAAAACCCCAGGTATTATTATTAACAATGTTCACTGAGCACTCCCTACCGGAAATCCTCATATAACACGGTAATCACGAATACAATGAGATTATACAAGGTGTCGCAGCTATCCTCAGCCAAGGGTTAAAAAATACAATATTGGAGGCAGGCGAGTGAAATCAGTTGCAAATTGCTGACAGCCACCTTGCGCACTACAGACAGTTTTTTTTTGTTTTGTAATTAATTCATTTGTTAATTAGGATGATTTAACTTACTTGCTAAATATTCACTTTAGACAAGAAATGCGACTTGCAAAGTTCGAGAGCGTCTTCAGAAACCCCCATTGCATTATTTGCGATAAAGAAGGTCTCACATGTACCATTTTTTCCAAACCCGCGAAATACAAAAAGAACCACGTGACTAACGCTTTCGCGCGGCATAGAGTGCCTAGAGTCACTGGAAAATTTCAGAGTACCGCAAAGGTAGGCTGCACGCGGGCAACATTGGGCGGCGGCGGCCATTTCCCTTCCGGACCATCCGGCGCGTTGGTAGCGTGCGTTGACAAGTGACCGATCTTTGCGCCTCGATGCCGTGTTACGCTCAGCGTAACTGCAATGTGTGTGTGTGTGTTTCTTCAAAAGGATATCAGAAGTGATTTCGAGTCATCCACAGTCATGAATCGACTGCGCGGTAAGCGGTGTAACTAACGAAACGTGCGGCGAATGTTGCCATGTGCTCGCGAACTCTCTTCGTGGCTTCATCGGTCTCTTTTCGTTTCACGGCCGGGTGTGTTCGCAAGGTCCGGAGCTGTAAGCATAGTTGCATTAGCTCAGTGACTTCGTGCGAGATGCCATTTACTTCGACACTTGGTGAATGTTGACTGTTTGCGCTAGCTTTGCAGTCGATGTTCAGGTTCATTTCATAGCGCATTCGAGAACATTATCGAACATCGAGAACAATCAGCATTGCGTCCTTCGACTGATCGCTGACGCATACCTTACTTGCGCACCATGCTTGCTGTTCAGCTGGGTGTTATCTGTAATAGAGGTGGTGTGTGTACGGTAAGTGGAAGTTGTGCGTGAAGTATTTGTCTCGGTTCGGAACGCCAGAAGCCCAACGCACGGGCGAATCGGCGTGCGGTAGGTAAGGTGCATATTATTTTGCGAATACGTTGTCATTTCCTAACAAATACGTAGAAAATAGGCCATCAAAAATGATTGACGTCACTACTCAGTTGTTTCATTTCCTATTTTTTGTCTCCTTAATATTCCCAACGTTGCAGTACATTTGTAAATATTTTGCTGTGTTCCAACAAAGTTTTCTTTTTTGGCGTTGCCAGCGCGTAAACAGCTGGGGTTCGGTGTCTGCACTGCTTATAATTTCAACTTTTTCTTTCGTAATGCACTCTTGTTAAAACTTCCTCGGTGCAGTGTTTTATGTTATTTTCATCAGAAATAGCACATCCCTAAAATTTTTAACGCGCATGCTACTGCAACACAGTATGTATATAGATCTAGGGCTCGCATGAAATCGATTCCCTCAATGCGTGAGAGGATAAACCAATTTTTTTTTTTTTTTTGCTGTGACCATTTCTCACCCCCTAAACAGTATTGTAAGGGTACGCTCGGCGCAATGCAGCATTAGGAACATTCTTTTTGAAAAAAATAAAATACGCTTAATAACATTGCCTTATGCCAAGTTTATCAACAGAGTTCCACACTTCAGTTTTGCGCAGTGGCAAATGATCATGCGACAATTGCCTTCAAGGTATACCAGTAAACACTTATTATTTTAATAAATCTTCGATTTCGCTCTCGTGCGTGACACGCTTATTACTCGGATAGCATGCGTAATCTGTTCAACAGATCGATATAAACAGCCGAGCAATAGGTATGTAGTTTTCAATATCGCTAACCATAGCGAACCGAAAAGGTGAAGTATCCTGTTGCATGAGAGCTTTTCCAGCAAATTTGTGTAGTTCACTGCAGAAAGGAGTGTTATTCGAGGGGGCGAATTCATTCCGGCCAACTATGCAGCCACGTAGAACGGCGCTCTTTCATATTAATTTTTTCCACACGGCATGCAAAAATAAACAAGATTCCCAGAGTAGCTCAGCAGCAACGTTCGATTGCTGGTGAGCTACTCTGGCATCTGCATGACGCGTTTAAAAAAGCGACGAAGTACTTCTAGGGACCGTGGTACTGCTAAATGTCCGGCCGCGCTCTGCATTCAACGCGCCTGCACCCAAAGCGCTTGGAAGGGATATGGCGGCGAGAGGTCACGTGATGCGAATAAGCCAATCGCGTCGGCGGCGGCGCGCGGAAAACAGATGCGATAATAACATAGATTAACATAGATAATAACATAGATTTAATCAATGTAGATAAGGTATTAGGCCAACATGAAACAAGGAAGCTTTTTTTTTTTTTTTTCTTCGAGCCTGGTGGCAGACATGTCACCGCCCCGTTTTAAAGGGGACGCTCATAGCATCCATCCATCCATCCATCGATACTCTGAAATTTTTTTGAAAGGGCAGGTGCCGCCTCCTCGGCCTTGGCGGCAGCGTGGCCGCCATTTTGAATCCCCCGCCCGGTCACTTCTGCGTGGCGCGCGTAGGTCGGTGCTCGTTTCCCTCCAGTTTTATGCGCTCGCTACCGTCACCATGGCCGGGTGTTGCGTGCCGCAGTGTACCAATCATTCCAGAAACGCTGGGAGCTGTATCGTTTTGGAAGATACGAGGTTTCTTTGGACAGTAAAAATCAAACGTCACAAGCGGCATCCGAAGAACACATTATGCACTTGCAGCGTAAGTTTCCGGCCGGTATTTCGAATGCACATGCAAGGATAATTTCTGCCGGTGTTAACCTTGCGTAATAAATGGACGCACTGATATCAGCTACACGCTTAAAATGCTTTGGTTCACGTGTGCATGAATCCTGCATTTTTCTTCGCAAACATTCTTTACTGCACTTGGTTGGTGCTGTATCTGCCTTTGATTTTCGCTTTGGCTATTTTTGTGATTTGAAATGTATAATGGAATATATTATGCGTGTTTGTCTGCAGATCATATCCTTCTTTTTTCCTAATAATAATTATTTGTAAGAATTTACGTCCCAAGAACCCCGATATGATTATGAGAGGCGCCGTGTATAGTGGAAGGCTCCCGAAATTTTTACCATCTGTTGTTCTTTAACGTACACCTAAATCTAAGTGCGCGGGCCTCTGTCATTTCACCTCCATCGAAGTGGGGCCGCTGCGGCCCGGATTCCATCCCGCAACCTTCGGGTCATCAGTCAAGCACCATCACTAAAACCACGGCGTGTTCTTGTTTTTTATATTTCTTTCCGTGTTTCTAGTACGCCTTCTGCGCTGGTCTGATGCCCATGTATGTATGTGTGCAGTTAAATGTTTTATATCCTTCCCTGTTTCTGTGTTTCAAGGTTACATTTTCGTCCTGTCTTAAATAATTACGCAGTTCCTGTTTTTTCAATCATTTACGATTACTGTGAATCGACTAGTGGCAGTTCTGTTTTATTGTGTAATTTGCGCAGCATTAATGCGCACAAATAAATGGCGTGTACACTGGACATTACCGCGCGCGCGCGCGCGCGCGCGCGCACGTACACACACACACACACACACACACACACACACACACACACACACACACACACACACACGCACGCACGCACGCACGCACGCACGCACGCACACACACACACACACACACACACAACACGCACGCACGCACACACGCACGCACGCACGCACGCACACACACACACACACACACACACAACACACACACACAACACACACACACAACACACACACACACATTCAGTCATGGGCGTCCGGAGGGGGTACCTGGAATTTCGGATGATATTTTTCTATGCGGTAGCAATGAGCTACACAGCTACTCAGGTCCCGGCCTTCTCTATTTCCAATCAATTTCGCACGTTGCACACTATTGATTAATCTTGCAGGTGATGTCACGGCAGTGAAAGCGGTCAGTGCTGGATCTCCTCCCCCCCCCCCCTTGCACCCCCCTGCAATATGTTCTGCGGACGCCCTTGCATTCAGTATTTTATTTCTTTGAGCAAGCATAATTTATTTATTAATCATGTAAGCCCTGAAGGCTCCTATGGGAATGCGCATACAAACAGTTCTCGCGAAGCGTCTATACAAAGAAGACGCATGAAAACAACAAGAAGACGGGGAAGCATTGTGTACAGTAGACACGCTATGTCAGTAAAAAAATACAAGAAACAAAGTCAAGTTGTACAATGAGTACGTCATGGAAAACCAGTTAATGAAATAAAAACTCACAGGCTCCCTTATGCGTTCGATTAAGACGGCTCGAAAGCGGTAGCCATCTTCTTCTCAGTTTCTTGCGCACAAAGCGCGGTTTTGCATTGCCTCCAAGATCGGAGGCACCTCACCTGGTTTTGCACTGCCTCCGTGATCGCTACGCTGCGCGGAGACGATCCATGATATTCGCTCTCGATCGTATTCACAACAGACCGTTGACACTAGAAACAATTCTCCAATGTCATCCTGATAAGTCATCGAGAATTCAAGCAACCAAGGCATTGCTCAAATTCCTAAGGACAACAGACTTACACGAGCGGCTGTAGACTTTTTAATGATGTCGCATACCGCACAAGACTGCCGCTCTGCGCTGTGACGTTATCTTTGTGCGTGTGTGTTCCCCTCTCTTTCTTTACTCTTCTTTCAATCTCCCCCATCCCTTCCCCCTGTACAGGGTAGCATACCGGTTATTCCAAGCTGGTTAACATCCCTGTCTTTCCTCTCTCCCGTTTTCCTTCCTTCCTTCCGTGATCTGCCCACTTTTGACCAAGCTACAATGTCATGTGATAACGGCATCATATAACGTCAAGACAAAATTTATGAAGCCATGATGACGTCATATGGTGACGTCATCACGGGACGATGATTTTTTGCATCCCTCGTCCCCAACGTCGTGGTACGCTGACGCCGTAGGCGCGGGACGCCGACGGTCAAATTTCGCGCTTGATGAGGTATTTAAGGCTTTCGCCTTAAAAAATACGTCCGCCACGGTGGTATAGTGGTGATTGAGCTCGGCTGCTGACCCGAAAGTCACGGGTTCGATTCCAGTCGCATTTAGGTGGAGGCGAAATGCTAGAGGCCCGTGTACTGTGCGATGTCAGTGCAGGTTAAACACCAGATGGTCAAAATTCATGGAGCCCTCCACTACGGCGTGCCTCATAATCATATCATGGTTCTGGCAAGTAAAACCCCAGATATTATTATTAATTAAAGAGAAATAAACGACGCCGTGCATCTGCCGCACAAAGTGTAAAACAGTATTGGAGACACTCAACAATATGTGCATGCAATTGGGCATGCGAGAAAACCTACAGAAAAAGAAACTACACATACAAAAAGAAGAAGGAAAAACGAAGTGATACTGCGCGCATGCAAAGTTTTACGGCATACTATTCAACAACGTATTCATCGTTTTGATAAGGACTCAAGGTGCAACTCGAGTGCCGATACTGTAGCGACTACAGATTGTGAGATTGTGATAAAGAAGCTTTCGTTTCATTTTAGCAGGATATTCGCACCATACTGCCCATCGGCCCTTTATTCTGTGTACAATATGTATGATGCCATTTATAATGTAATAAACGAGTAAATTGGTTGCAAACTTAGCAAAATAAGCCACCTTAATCGCGCTTAGGTAGCTTCGTAACACTAAATTGTGCGTGTTCAGATACCTATATACTGCGGCTGCTGACATGCATACTAATACTTTAAACGATTCTTTGTGTATTTGGAATGCAGAGCTTACGAGAAAATTAAGTAAGGCTTTAGACTTTGTCGTTTCCGGCGTAAGGAAGAGGATTCGTTTTTAACAAAACAGAGTCTACGTCTATGTCACGGACTGCGATTTTTGCGACCCGGCGTCACGGCGAATTAACGGGCGCCGCTCTTCCCCGCTGACCGGCGGGAACCGCGTACTCTTGAAAAGAGCCGGGAAGTGCTGAATGGGGTGTCCTTCTTCGAACGTCGCCGCGGACGATTGATCCTTTGTACCTACAGCGGCGGCGGCGGCAGGATCTTGCAAAGGCCGCGAGGTACTCCGAACAAGCTTTTGACTTCAAGACGCTCCGGCTGAGAGCCAAGCAAACTGACCGTTCCCACGGGAAAAACTTCTGGTGGACAAGCCGTATGGCAGCTCCCCAACAGATTGTCACCCTCGCTCAGTTGAGGACCCTCTCCCAATTAAAAGGGGGTGTGGTCAGTGTAATTTTAGGGCGGAGTTTCGAACGATGAAACGCGCATGATTGGACCCAGGTAGAGGTCCCTTGTTCCCCCAGGAAAAGGATGAGGGGACACGAGGATGATTTAAGCGCAGGATTTGGCCCTGCTAGGCAGTCTAGTAGCTTACCAACATGGTGTAGAAGCAGATCAACAAGTATCCCTTCTGGAAGTTTTTAGTGTGGCTCTGTATCGGCTGGCCACCTAAACTTAGCCGTTCGTTTAGTTGGGACGAGAAATTAACGTCCGCATCGTAGACATCGGAGCTTCATCTCGGGTTAGCTCAACCTGCCCGAGATCGCCTTCAAGCACTAGCCTCCCGGAAACACCAGCGTTGCAACACCACCGACATCGCAGTCGTGCCAGAACTCTCTTCGACTTCTCGCATCCGATCGTCGTGGACGCAACGCTGCCGGTCATCACACGTATGCCTTCACCTGTTTATCCCTTCGAACTTTCGCATCAATAGTCTTAGTGTTTGTTAGTTCTTGTGTAGTTCGTAATCCTTCTCTCTTGTAAGCTGATTTATTGATTTCATATGTATTTTGTTAATCGTATGTATTAAGTGTTGATGTATTTTGTTAGTTCTAATAAGTGTTCCGCTACCGTTCCTTGTGCTGCAATACCACTAGAGTAAAGTTGTTTGTTTTGTTTCCCACGTCTCTGATCTCTTCACTGTCTCTGCTTACGTACGGAACGAACTAACCTGCTGTCATCCCGTCGCCGACTTCGCGCTGGCGTCGCTGGTGGCAGCTTGTAACAGTCTACCTCTAGCGCATAACACATGCACAGGCCGTGAGCTTACACGAATTACACGCTTCCTTGAAAAACATTTAGGCAACAACAGCAATAAAACCTGCCCAAGCTTCAAAAAAGAAAAGAAAAAGAGAAAGCTCACTAGCGTGCACTTATTTCCGGACGTATCCGCGCACCGCAAGCGCTTTGTGTAGCGCGTTTCGCATGCTGCCGAGCTGCGGCGGGATTCGCAATGGCGGCCGTCGTAGCAGACGACGCGCCTGTCCTCACCCTCAGCGGAGCGCGCGGGCATCAAGGCACCCTAGCGCAGCAGCGAACGTGCTGCTCTCCGGCGTGGTTTGAGCGAACGAAATCAGCTGCGGCCGCGACTCGCCGGCTCCGTTGCAGCGGTAGGCCGATAAGTTGGCGGTGGTTTCTTGGCCCGCCTCAGCCAGTTGGCGCGCGTGACGGTGCAAGTTGTAGCGAGCGCGGACCAAGAAACCACCGCCAACTTATCGGCCTACCGCTGCAACGGAGCAGGCGAGTCGCGGCCGCAGCTGATTTCGTTCGCTCAAACCACGGCTGAGAGCAGCACGTTCGCTGCCGCGCGAATGCGCTGGTCACGTGGTTCTTTTTGTATTTCGCGGGGTTTCTTTGCAGAATGGAAAAAATTGTATAGGTGAGACATTCTTTATCGCAAATAATGCAATGGGGGTTTCTGAAGATGCGCTCGAACTTTGCAAGCCGCATTTCTTGCCTAAAGTCAATATTTAGCAATTTAGTGAAATAAACCTAATTAACAAATTGATTAATTAAAAAACGAAAATTGTCTGTAGTGCGCTAGGCGACTGTCAGCAATTTGCGACTGATTTCACTCGCCTGCTCTAACAGTATTTTTAACCCTTGGCTAAAGATAGCTGGGACTATGTATGGTCTAAGAGAGACGTGGCCTTACTCTTTGAGGGTGGTGGTGGTGTTGTGGTTGGCCGTGGTGAAGACCGCGGACGTGCTGAGGTGCGCCGTTGAGGGACCGTTGACCGAGGTACTGAAGGAACAAGCAGATGAAAGTATTTCATCGGCGAATCAAAAGTACGACTTCAGTGTTCTGTAAGCAAAACGATGATCGGCAACTCTAATCGTCATACTGAGATCTAATGCAGACAATGGTGACGTTAAAAATGCACATAGTCAACATTATCAATCACATAATAATCTTTGGACAATATTAACCAGCTCTAGCCTATGCTACCCAACATTACTGATCACTAAACCAATGCTATCAAAGATGAGCCAGTGCTAACGGTAGCCGTCATCATCATCAGCTATGCCCCTGGAGGAACACTAAAGTGAAACAATGAATCAGTTTAGATTGTTAATTCGTGCTTTCAAAATTCCAATGTCCTTAATTTCACCCTCATAGGCATATTAATACGCCATAAACTCATTCTAAGTGCCGTTTTTAAATTTCGCGCCGAAATCCCCGCGCGTGACGTCCCGGATTTCAGTGGGGGGGGTTTTTTTTCGTATTTTGGCCGCATTGGCTCAACGAACTTTCCTGAATCTTGGTATATAAAGTCTCTGGCTCCCTCAGAAGACAGTGCACTTCATTCTTAGCTATTAGGAAGTACGTAAGGCCTAGTGGAAGCCCCTAAAATTTATGACGTCACGGCGTTTGATGCGGGAACTTCATTGTGGCGCCGCCACCCGCATTTTCTTTTCGCGCGTTTTCTCGCATCAAGCCTGGTTATTTTGAAATTGTGAAAGTCGCTACTACGAGAAAAATCGTTTTAGAAATAAATGCGAAGCCTTGCAAATCAGTTCTGCGGAATCCCGCAAGGTGGCGGAAGGGCTAACAAAGGGGAAATAGACAAGCACCCGTTAGTAGCACGAAGCCACAAGGAAATCCCACACGGATTTCTCAAGTGGTAGAGCGACCGCCCGGAAAGGCGTTGGTCCCGGGTTCGATCCCCGGACCAGGACGAATTTTTCGGCAACTAAGAGGCTTTATTTCTGAGAAATCCGTATGGATTTCCTTGTGGCTTCGTGCTACAAATGGGTGGTTGTCTATTTTCCCTTTCTTAAATGCGAAGCTTGCACAGCAAGACAACAAAAGCTTCTACAATTTATATTTGGTGTCACATGACTGAGTGAGGCGCCCCGCCCGTTAGACGGCACTGCCTTCGGCATTAGCATGTATTATTGCGATAGCAATAACAAGGACACCCGAGGCGGATTCCTGCCGTCGCCGTCGCCGTGAGGTTTCGTACAAAATCCAAATCGTTAACATCGCCCCATGCGTCGTTTGTTCTACGTATGGTCTATGAACATACGGCGTACGTTGGTATGTTCTAGGTTCTCTGATGTCAACAGACTTTTTCACGTAGAAGTCGTACACAGCGACACGTGCAACTTCTAGCGATGAATAATATGGCACCATTTAAAGGGGCACTAAAGAGAAAAACGATTTTTCTCGTATTAGTAAATTACTCTCTCACATCACCACCTTTGCCGCGAGAAGATGCTCGGTAAGCAAGAAAACACGCAAGAAGAAAATCCTGCTGCAAATTGGTGCAGGAATTTCAAGGTGGCGACGCCCTCCTTGAAATTTCCGCACCAACCAACCGTTACTTCACAGATTTTGGCTGCGTCTATTAGGGATTTCCTAATTGGTGAAAATGAAGTACATTGTCCTTCGAAGGGACCAAAGACTTAACGTACCAAGTTTAAAGAAGTTTCCTTGAGCCAATATTGCCAGAGTATACGAAAAGCACACTTCGATATCCGTGACGTCACGCGTTGAGATTTCGGCGTTAAATTGAAAAATGAAACTCTGGCTGATTTTCTCCTGTATTTATATGCCTTTGATGGTGAAATTAACGTCATCGTAGTTTTTAGGGTACAATGTGTCAAGGTAAACCGATTCATTGCTTCACTTTATTGTCCCTTTAAAGCGGCACTTGTTTTTCGCTGTATTCTAGGTACTAAAGTATATATTACGGCTATTTCTTTTTGTAACGAGACAGTTAGGCTTACAGAATCAGTAGTATGTTCTAAATTACCTCACCATAAATAATAAGATGCAATTTTGGTTTGATATAGAGATAGCGTAACTGAAAGGAATGCCGACTCACTCGTTATGGCCGCGGGCGGCGCAATCGGCAACGGAGGCGGCAGGGGACTGTCCGTCACCTCTCCTCCGTCGCTCTTACCGCTTACCTCTCCTACGACTACGGAGTCCAGTCCCAAGTCCTCCGAATCACTGGATACTGCGTCAGAGAAACATTGCCACTATACTTTAATGCAGACATGTAGAATCTTGTTAGGGATATTCGCAAACTCGGTGTGCGACATGCGCGCTACTTTTTGCTGCGAGTTATCAGACCTGCTGCTTGTTACAGCAGTACAGATACGTGTTTGCACCGAGTTCCGTCAGGTTGTTTCCCCCTTCAGGTGTCGCGATGAAGGCATTAGAGAGAGCCGGTGGGAGGAGCAATCGCGCGCTTGGCGAGGCGGTGGTACCCTCTCTTGCGCGGCGTGGATGTCAGGCGCATGTTTCCGAAGTGTTTTTGCGATTTAAAGTTAATTATTATGTTTACTTTTCGGTTATTTCTGTTAATTGTAATTTAGACCCCGTTCGCTTTTTTAACCCGGTTTTGAGCATTGTTAGCCTTGTTCTAGTCCTGTATTGACCACTTTATTTTGAGCGTGATCACGCCACATGAGATCTACGAATGGACGACAAACCAAGCCCTTGAAGTGCTTCGCACTTAAAAATACCGGGGGTCCGAACTCGCCAAAAGCAGATTACGTCCGAAACGGTCGTAAGATAATTTTTCATCCAATCCTGGGGCTGCAGGCCGGCCTATTATAGGGGGAGCACGTCATGGTGACGTCACGAGCCCCATCACTTACTTTTTTTTTCGTTTTCTGTTTTCCTTTTTATTTATGTTGTTGGAGCACTTACACTGGCAGCATCTCGAGCTCCGTATTTTACGAAGGACCGCAGTCATGTGCCGTGGTCACTGATGCTCCGTCACCGACTCTGCAAAATCTCTCTCCCTCTCCCCCTTCCGTTTACTCCTCTCACATTCACTGACATCGCCGCAACTGCCACGCCGCCAGTGTTCGCTCTCGGGGCTAATAAAGTGCTAGAGTGTAGCCACCGGTACTAATTTTCCTTTTCCTTCACTCCTTTCCTACAGATTTCCTCAAGTAAACCACTTACTACAACGTTTCGCACGCTCGTACGAGTGACTCCAAACCGGCCGTGGAAGTTTCAATGAGCGCCTGTGACGTAAGCACGCGTGCGACTGACGTCTAGCACTCCATGTCTGGAAGAGCGGCTCCCGCAACAGAAATAGCGCGCTGCCTCCCGTTTTAAATTTCAACCGTTTTCGCGTTACATGAGCGTTTCGTGCACTCGAAGAAAAAAAGACGAGTATTTGGTGAGTATTTCTGCCACAGAACTAAACTCTAAGAAAATATCGAGTATTTGGGGAGCTATCAAGCGTGCTATGTCGCGCTGTCAGCGCGACATAGCACGCTTGATAGGAAATTAGCGAGAGCCGGGTTTTCAAGAAAGGAAACCCGAGCAGCCCAGATGATGTTTATAGTTGTGTGGCAGAAATACTCGATTTTTCTTAAGAGTGTCGTGCAGACACGATCACCGCAGGGCGCGCTGCGCAATGCTTAAAACCTGTTTACGTGTCCCTTTAACAAAGTCGAACGTAACTGCCAGAACGACCGCAGTGGACACTCACCCTCTCCAACCACCAAGAAGGAGACCACGGCAACGAGCACCATTATCATCATGACCGCGATGATGCCGAACGTAACCGTGGAGAAGTGGTAACTCCTGCGCACGTTTTTTCACAAAGCAGAATTTTTCAGAGAGGCGGCGGATAAGCAGTACATTACCGGGTTATTTATACGCGTAGTTCACTTCTTACAGCGAAAGCTTAGTCGCCAAAAAAGCAAGCAGTGCGAATGAGCAAATCTCTGTTATTCCATCAAATGAGGAAACAATCCCGGCGTTAAAGGGGCGAAAGAAACATACAGGGGAAAGCAGACCCTGCTGTGAACAGCTCATCTAAATCTTTCAGTCGTGCGCGGCAAGCCGAGTTCACAAGCTGAGCGCGAAGGTGCCACTTTGTCAAGCGCCCTCTCTTCTTACAGAGGTCCATACTGACGGTCTTCGGAGGGCTATCATACAGCAAGTCTTACTTCACAAAACAGACTACTGCTATTGGTCCATAGCTGGCATAGATAAAGAGCGGCAATTGGATCAGATGCGCTTCTTGTCGGAGTGCCGCCACGTGCCGGGCGCCTCGTTTTATAGTGTACTTAAATTGCACAGTAGCAACACCAGCGCGCATCGGAATCACACCGGGTGAGAGTGGTCACGTTTCATGACGCGCGCTCAAGGTCACGACGCGCGCGTGGCGCAGTTTCTTTCCCCCTTGTCATCACTCTCTGTGTAGCTTACAGCACGCTCGTCGCAACTAAAGAAGAGAGAAAGCGCTTAAAGCGTGTGTCAAATCCCTCCAGCTCGATGATTACTTTGAAAGGTGGTGCAGGACCCAATGTAGATCTATACAGTCTACGTGTACAGTCTACTTGTCTGGTATATCTATGTAAAGTGCGCAGATCTCGTAAGCGAGTCGTCCTTGATCCGCCATCATGTCCGGGCAGGTAAGTGAGATCGAGTGTCATTTTGTGCTCTGTATCCCATGGGAGAAAAAAATTTCGGGGAGGGGAGGGGGGCACGGACCCGGCCCTGGCTGCGGCACTGTGTACGTCCCATGGCTCCCTGCTGCTATTTCGCCAAAGAAGCCCAACCGACTAGGGTTGCTATTCTGTGCATTGCGAAATTCCGCCATCTTGCCGAATTCGACCATTGGTCAACTCTGATTGAACCAAAGGGCTGTGACGGCCTCTCTGATTGGCTTAAAATGCCGCCATTGCGCAATTTGACAGTATGGTGGAATGTGAGAGTATCCGGAATAGCACCCTCGTACTCCTCCTCTCATGTGGAATACATTACCACTTCTAATAAAAATCCCGAAAATCTACAAATTTCGCCATGAATTGAAGAAATTTTTGTTATGTGACGTTCACTCTTCTGTACAGCTGCTTTCCTCCTCGACCTGTCATTTTCTCTTCAAGCTGTTGCTTTTTTTTTAATGTTACTTGTACCTTGTTTCAATTACCGCTTATACATCGTTCATTTTAATATTGTCAGTTGCCTATATATGTATCTCCTTATTTATATTGTCTAATCTTACTAACTTTGCGACTGTTGTTGCCAATAAAAGATTTATGTTTATAATGTAAAGGAGGTCCCAATACAGTTTATACTACGGCACCTCCTTCTGTATATGAAGCATAACGTTTTCTTGTGCAGTCTATTGTGAAAGAATAAAAATTGATTGATTGATTGATTGATTGATTGATTGATTGATTGATTGATTGATTGATTGATTGATTGATTGATTGATTGATTGATTGATTGATTGATTGACTGACTGACTGACTGACTGACTGACTGACTGACTGACTGACTGACTGACTGACTGACTGACTGACTGACCGACCGACCGACCGACCGACCGACCGACCGACCGACCGACCGACCGACCGACCGACCGACCGACCGACCGACCGACCGACCGACTGACTGACTGATTTAACAGTCTTTTTAAAACAAGCACCACACATAGCGTTCGTCTTTCTGACATCACTGCCTCGACAGTGCGTGCACGCTAGAAAGAATCTGTGGCTTTTGGCTCAGCGTGTTGACTGTATATTAAATACAGTGCACTCGTTGGTTACATGATGATAAATTTCGGACTCGTGAGATGCCTACACTCCGAAAGTACACACATGTCGTACACTAGCAGCAATTTCGCTCACTTACCCGCGCTCTGTGTCAGCTGTAATGTAAGAACCAAGTGCGGATGAGTCCACTTCAAACCGCGGAAATGTGTGCTGTCGCGATTGCAACCGCAGTAATACTTTCAGCTAACCAAAACGCCAATTTTTAACCACGTTTGGCTAACCCCAAAGCGAGCACTCGCTTACCCTATGACGTCATTTCCTCCGCTGCACGTGAGATCGTGGTTAATGATTTCAGGCACCTTTGTAAAATTTTATTGTAACCGATGTCGTGACCGAACTCAACATGAGGAAGTTCCCGAACATACACAGGAATCCTTGTTATCGCAACTTAACGGAAAAAAAAATTGTGTGCTACATCAATCTGACATTGTATCCATAAATTCTTGCCCTCTACTTGTGTTCACGTTTTTGGCGCACACTTTAGCAGGTTCAAGTGGCCGTGTTTGTTGACTTAGCGTATAGCAGTGCTTTTAGGTTACAATTTTTACGACTAAGCACAGATTCTCTTTATAATGTTTTAAGAAAAGCAGAGAGCTCTTTATATAACAAACTTAACAAACGTCAAAATGTTTGCTTACTCGAGTATTTGCTGGTCTCCAATCCTGCGAGACACAATGAACGAACGTGTCTCCGTTATTTTTGTCTTTGTCAATAGTGCGATATAAACGGCTGATGTTATGATAAAGTCACTAGCAATACTCACCATTAACTACATTGCCGAGAGAACGTGAAGGCAATATTCCGGCAGTGTCTCGATGGAGATTCATTAGCAATTTAACTGTGACCCATCATTTTCGCGTCCATCATAGAAAGTAGTTGAGGAATTCTAAAAGGAAGCTGCCGATTACACCACGTGCAATTTGATATTTACCGATCGTGGATTATCGCAATCAGCCTTACGACTAAGTAATGTTGCTCAGCCTCCACAGTATATGCAAAGTTAGGATGGCGGTAAGAAGCATGCCGACGTCAGCCGAGGAGCAGTAAGGTAAAAGTTGTACGATAACATAACCGGATCCATGCCGAACCACCTGAATGGGTTTGATTATCTTAAAAAATAATCTATATATTGTGTACTATATATAAAAGCAATAAATCGCACCTATAGAACTGATTTAAAGGGGCACTGACACCAAAGTAACTTGACATAAAACTGACTACAGCATGAGCTTTGAGTGCTTGCAAGAAACGCTATGACGAATTTTCCCAAAGAACAGGCGACCTGAAGTTAACTTATTTCAGTTTTGAAATCTAGAAACAAAGCGTGGCTCCCTCTACAGACTTGTCGCGATAACCATCAGCAAAACGTCAGGAGTGCAAAAGACGTTGGAGACGTACGGCACATATCATCACGTTTTTTTTTAGAGAAACCACCGCCTGCACGTGGTGCATGAAAACATTTCAGCGTCCGATGCCAAGGAAACCAAAAATGAAATGGTTTTGCACCTCCACTTGCTCGCGTATGGTCGGATTCGTCCGGCGATGACAGCGACGACGGCATGGTCTCGTTGCCAGGAGACGCAGCTGAGCGTTTCATTGGAACGGCGGTGCTTTTCTAATCATTCTATTCTAAACGTAAGTACCCAAGAGGATAGCGCGTACGACGCATGCGCAGTGGGGACGAACGCTAACGCAATGCTTTGCGTACCCTATTCTAAAACTGCCTCCTGCCAAGTTCCGTCATACTGTTATATTTCTTAAAGGCGGCATTTTAAGCCAATCAGAGAGGCTGTAGTAGCCCTCTGGACCAATCAGGGTGCACCAATGGCGGAATTTGACAATGTCCAGAATAGCACTCCTGGTGACGCAAGGCTGAGGCACATGTGCGAATTGTAGCAGATGCCGCATGTTTGCTAACGCCAGCGCTGTGATGTTTGCAACGCCACGTGATGTTGCCGTGACGAGACGCTAATTCATATCGTCACGGGAGTTTTCCACGTCTCGGCAGGATTTTTTTTAAATTCTTCATCCAAGGTTTTGATGTCAACGTAAATGACGACGTAAATGGTGGACACATTGTAGGCAGCCAATTTTTTGTGCACGTCTAACATAAGATGAGAACGTCGGGACATTACACTATTAAACATTCTCAAAGAGTTAACATAATACAACTTAACCACTCAGCAATGTAAGGCAATGGAAGCCACCAAGGTGCGTAAGACCTTGCTATTCTAAGACACGGCTGCTTCTTTTTTGCCGCTTCTGACTAAAAATGTTTGTCGTGTATTGTAATACTTCAATACCCAAGTACTCGAAAACTTCCTTTGTGTCGTATACCAGTTTCTTCTGGATTTGTTTTCGCTTTCTCTTGATTTCCGAAATTTTAGCGTTCATTTCACAGCCATAGTTTATTATCTCGATGTCAGTTGCCCTAGTAAATCACGTTCACGCATTTTGGCGTATAGCATACTGTCTATATACGAAGTTGTGACGCCACCAAACCACAAACGCGAAAGGGCATCAAGTTCAAAGATAAAGAAATACTTACCCGTGTGCGTCGAATGGAAGTGACCTGAAACGAAGTACGGCGGCATACCAGACAGTGTTCCGAGAAGTAACAAACCATGATGATACGTTAAAGAAAGAAATCGGAGTTTACTGCAAAGACGAAAGCCAGCGGATTCACGTCGTTTTCGCGCCCATTCGCGCTTCTGTGCGCGTTGGCGCTCCTTCACTTGCCGCTCTTCCTCCTTCCAGCGAACGACACGAGTCCGTCCCATAGCGAGACCAAAGGGCAACTGATGATAACAGCCCTAGCGCAATCTCTACGTCACGAGACAAAGGGGCGCAATGACTGGTGGGAAGTGCCGCCGCCGAGTATCGCGACAGTTACGATATAGGCATCGGTGGTGGCGAAGGGACGAGGGGCCCCGAAAATTGTGGTTCTCCGCGTCGCTTTCTCAGCGGACGCGTTCCACCAGAACGTAGGCGTGTGCAGCTTAGCTGTAGGAATGGTTGCATATCTGCCAGGCGCTCGGTATGTATAATGGGCCATTTCCATAAGTGCGCTTCCCTGCGCTGCATATTCGCCCAACTAATGGCGACGCCTGTCGTGCTTCAAGGGGAGGCGAGGTCCTAGTTGCACGCGCTAGGGCTTGTTTATTATGCGTGCTTATGTCAAGAAAGCCTAGTCTACATTTCCCACGTCGTAGCGCAAGCAAACTGCGCTCGAATACCCTTTTTGCAGTATATAATTGACTAGCCGCCATTAGTACGGCAAACTGCATAGCAGGAAAGCTAGCTTTACAATTATGAAAAAGATCTATTGTGACCCATTTAAAAGACATAATCGAGCCCGGACGCCGCCTGGAACTTAGGTTTCCTCGCAACAACAGGCGCACGTGGAACAGAAAATTCAACAGACATTCTCATTCATTCAGATTCGTGCATGTTTGTGACCACATTTTATAGATATGTCGCAAAGCTTAATTTCGCGCAATTTCATTTTGTCCGCCGTAAGTTCAGTTGTCATTCTGCAGTTAGAAACAATTTTGTTATTTTGTAGCGTTAGCTACACTTGCCTAGCCAAAGCAGGTTTCGCGGGGGTCATCATGAGCAGTGCTGCGCATGCGCGCGCGACTCGCCGCTGCTGCTCCGCGCATTCGGCATGTCTAGCCCGCGTTTCCTTTGAAACGCGGGCTAGACATGCCGAAATTCTCTCCTGCGCAACGCCGCGATGAGCTCGAGCGCATGCGCGTCCCCTCCCCTTCTCTCTCCTCTCCTACGCTGCCCCCTCTCGCCCGCCTGTTGGCCGCGTTCCCCGCTCGCCCTGTGAGAATTAACGGCCAGGCTACACTCTTATTCAAGTACCGTATAACGTCCGGCACATAACGGCCCATTTTTATTCCACCACAACGTACTGCATATAAGCGGCCCTTCAATCACCATTAAGCGTGACAAATTCTGCGGTGACGGATTGGGCCCGCTATATGCGGCCGCGAGCGGTCGCAACGCTTATATGGAGCCCGAGGCGGAAATGGCTCGAGCGGACGCAACGCTTATATGGGGCCCGACGCGAAAGGCGGACGCAACGCTTATATACAGAGCCCCGCCTCCCTGACCTTCGCCTGTGTGAAAAGCCACAAATACGTTTTATTTTTAATAAAAATTATGGCCTGTAGCATATCACGACACTGCTGCCACCACAGAATAGCTGCCACCTACATTCTTTTTGGTTTAGACTGTAAGCTAACAGTTGCAACAGGTCTCGTACTGCCGGAGCACCACCAGCTTCCCGTGAACACATGTGTGCCGCGCTTACATGTTTATCGTGTATTGTGTGCGTTTATTGCGTGCTTATCGTACGCGACATTCGTCGACTGGGCATTTTCCGCGTGTCGGGGCCACTGGGGCGTTCTCCTGCCTTGATCCAGTGGCGGATGATGGTCGTTGTTCGTTGCCACTCAACACAGCCTCACGGGACGTACAGCTTTGTGTCCGCGCTCAAAAGTGCTTTCTTGCTTCGTTCATCGATTACTCACGTTGATCGAGTGATCGAGTGTACTTCCGAAGACAATCCGCGTCCGAGTGTTTTGACAAGCGGCGACCGCGGTTCCACAGGAGCGGAAGCTTGAGCCTTTTGACGAGCGACTGTGCCAAACTTGGGTAAGTTGAAGAAGGTCGCTGAACTACGTAACTTTGTTACTTCATTGCATGAAAACTGTTTGCAGGAACCGTCGTGTTGGCACAGCGAGGATGATCAACAGATACCCGATAGGCAGGTATGTTTTGTGCTTTGGGTGCTCTTATATACACCACCATAAATGACATGTTTGAAGGATGCGCATTGCGCTACGCAATCTTATGCTTCGATCATGCAGGCCTCGTGTCGTTGTGCTGTTATTCCTTGACTGTTTACTGTACGAGATCATCGCTTGAGAGTGTTTCTAGAATCCCTTGTCGCCGTTAGAAAGTGTGTGCTTTTAAACACATGGGATCGTCCCATAATGTTTTCACTGTGGTGATGCGAGAGTTCACCAAACTCGGCAATAACACGCAAAATTATCACAAGACTGGGGACGTGATACAGGGGCGTAGCCAAGGGGGGTGTTGGGGGGGTTCAAACCCCCCCCCCCCGAAATTTTTCAGTTTTGCTTGCGTATATAGGCACGCACACATACAAACGCACGCACGAACATACATAAAGTATGGTTGAACCCCCCCCCCCCCCCCGAAAAAAGTTTCTGGCTACGCCCCTGACGTGATAGCAAAACACACAGCCCTGACACGCGCACACAATGATGGATATGTTTTCGTGGTTGCGTCCCCGAGCTTTTCGCCAGAAATCCATGCAGTTGTTTTGTGGTTAGGATTTTAACCTAGCTGCCTCATAAATGTTTTAAAGGAGCTCACTCGAAGTAATGTATTTGAGTGAATTACGTTACGTACTGGTACTAAGTGCACACTCCAACAAATGCGTGCTTAATGTGAAGAAGCACATGTTTATATCAAATAGTGTTAGTAGACGAATATGTCAATTCAATTAGGTTAATTAAGCTAACACATGCTACTCTTTGTTTCAATATTGTGTGTTTGAGAAAATATGCGTGAGCTCGTGTTCTGCCATTATATATTTTTTCTTAGCATCTTTAAGCACACGAGGTTCTCTATCACAAATAACTTAGATTGTGCTCATGTTGCGAGAATGTTGCTTTATTGTGTGGTGCTTTAAGTTATTGTATTTTCACGCTTTTTTTTACTTAGCATAGTACCAATATTGCTCTCTTACTTAAATGCATAACCAAGGTTTAGTATGCAGTGATTTAGGGTTTATTGAGCTTTGTAAGGTCATAAATTAAAAGAAAAAGATCTCAATTCTCATATATGTTTCCAGAAGTTCACAGAAAGTTGGAAAATATTATCGGTTTTGTGAAGGCCTTACATAACTTAAAATGAAATCAAATTGACAGCTCAACTCTACAAGACAAACTACACGGGAATTCGCTTTAGAGAACCAAAAGTTTGTTCCCTGAATGGCTTACATTCATGATGCAATACAATATGCATGGCTCATTCCCACCTCACACCAAGTGCACATGGAGCACGCACACTCTTTCATTTTTTTTATATTTCGATAAAAGTGTGCATATCGTTATTTTCATGTGGATCGCCCATATTTCGTGCATATTTCGGCTATTCCTTACAGTCTTGGGCAATAACTAGTTACTAGTAACGCGTTACCGGTAACTAGTTACTTTTTTCGGTAACTTGTAACTGTAACTAGTTACTTTTAATTTATAGGAACTTGTAACGGTAACACTGTTACTTTTTTACAGAGTAACTGTAATGGGAAATACCGTTACAGTTACTTTCCCATATCCTCTCCACCTTTCATCTTTCCACAGCACGGCTCCCCTACCAATTTAGGGGTGGAGGTCGCTTAGAGAATTATCTACCCTGCAGAAGACCGAGGTCAGCAGTCAGTCTTTAACACAACTTAAGTTTACTTGTAAACTACATGTCGTAAGTCAATCATGTTGGAACTGAACAACTTCCTAAATTCAAGTAGTTTTTTTTTTCCGGCGTATATATATCCTTTTTGTCACTTGAGCTTCTAGCTCGGTTCTTGGTGTACCGGTGGAACATCACGACGCCAAGTTTATATTCTCCTTCGTCCGAGGCTGCGCAATAATCGTGTTTGACTGACGGCTAGAAAGCAGCAGAGCGCGAAACGGTTGAGAGGCACAAATAATGTGAACTAAGTAATTTTTCAAAACCTCTTTGAAACTAATTGTAAAAGGTTTACTCCAACTTAATACAACAATTATTAACAAAATCACATGGACGTTTTGCCTCCTATGCATGTGACATCCTCAGTATACACTGGCAAGAAGAAAAAGAAAAGGAAAGAAAGAAAAAAATTTGCGGAGATCGACCAGTGTCCCATACGTCCGTGTAAACCAGTAGGGGAATGTGGTTGTTGCATGTTATAGTCGGATACAACTTTAGAAGTCAGCGGCATTTTCTCCTCAAAGGCAGATGAACACAAGCCTGCACCAATGGGCGCGCACTCGGGACGGACATCATGAGCGGGATGGCGGTGGCTTCGCCTTTGGAGAACATCGGCGCGTGCATGAGCGGGACTATTTCTTTTCTTTAGTATCTCCTGACTTCTTAAGTTGTATCCGACTATAGTTACTATATACGCTACGACATGGCTCCTAAAGGTGCCATATACAGTAACTATATTGCAAGCCGACGCGTCGCGGCGAATGAACCGCGATTCCAGGAGTTCCTTCCCTTTACCTTCGTTCACGAGCCAGCGTCGTCACAGTGTTTACGTCAAAGCTATGCCCTGTTCTCCGGAAGTGGTAAACAAGCTCCGTCTTAGAATGCGTTGCATGAGTTGCTTTAACAACATCCCGTTTGCCTTCTTTAAGCCTCGTTGATTCTTTCCTTCCCATTTCACCGATGCAAGTCGCGTCGCAATGTCCGCATCGGGCTTGTATATCACCCTACTCTGATCGTCTGTAGGTGTGCAATCTTTGGGTTTCGCGAACACATGCCCCAGAGTATAACGGGACTTAGAAACGGTTTGTATGCCCAGCGGACGCAAAGCTAACCGAACAGGGTCTGATACACCTTGAACATATATATGGAACAGACACAATGGACGTCGTCTTCATTCGTCACACACTCTCCGTTGCTATTTGCATGCGCTTCTGGGTGTCGTTAATAAACATCCTATGATACTGCTGTCGTTCTAGTGCATCAACCACATTTTCCATTTTGAGTATCAGAGGACATTTGTTATTATTATTTGCAAATAAATTCCCTTTTTCACCAACGGTGCATGAACAACAAAATTGATGCAACAAAATGAGGTGTACACAACAAATGCTTGTGTTTGGCCCCCTATTAGGTTTACTTTGTCTAGGGTTTTACCACGTGCAATTTTGACTGCCCGCATGCCTTCATACATATTTAATAAATGAATTCTATCGTTTGGTTTGTAATCTATTATTTATTTTATACAGTAACGGAAAAGTAGCGATGTTACTTCGTCACAGTAACTGCAACACAGTAACGACGTTACTTGTCACAGTAAGTGTAACTGTAACAGGTTACTTTTGGAAACTCTGTAACTGTAACTGTAACAGTTACTTAACAGAGCCAATGACTTCACCCATCAAGCACGTGTTTTTCAGACACCCCTCTCAATATCACTTAAATTCCACATGTGGGCTTTTAAAAGTACGCCGCCCGCTTTCCCCGCCTGTAGTTGCCTTACCCACCATCTTCTGCAGCCCTTTGTGAGGGCTAGACGTGCCGCCCTTCTGCAGCCTTTCCAAGTGGCTTTCATACTCCACTCTTTTTTTTGCCTTTGACGGCTCTCGCTCAGTAGACCCCCCCCCCCCCTTTCCATTTTTTTTCTTTTTTTCTCTCCTTTTTCTTGCTTTTTTTTTTTCCTTCTTTGCAGCTCCCCTTACTTCTGAGATGAGAGGCCTGAGCGCCGTTGCAAACTTTCTTGAAATGATGTGGCAAGGGCTACACTCCTCTCTCTAGTTTTCTCTTTCCAGGCAGCAATTACCAACAGCGACAAGCACCACCGCTAGACATGACGTCAACACTAACCCTTTAAAACTAACACGCCAAGGATGACAAGGTGCCTTCGATAAAGATAGGTCCCCCTATGGAAACGCCGGCCAGCCTGTCTGAGGCACTTTCTCCTGTTTGAAACCTATCCCACTTTTTTGGCTTAGGTAACTGTAACACTGTTACATTTTACTGGTAACGTGCCCATGACTGATTGCTTACTGTGTACATGTGTGAATGTTGAACACGCAATGGCACTCTTTCAATAGTCTGCAAGTGGCTGGTCCACTAATACCTGTTCTTATTGCACCCTGATCCCTTCATTCAAGGATCGATCTCTTTAATATATGAATATAGACTTGCCTGAGGACATGTTTGGTACTCACTATCTGTGTGTGGTTGGGTTTGTCTTGAGTGAAAATCAACATTTCCTTGTGGTATCTATTATGCATGTATCAGCGATGAGAGCTGTTCATGGCACCGACACAGAGGACAGATTGCAGTACAAGATAGGAGCATACTTCCTGCAAGCCCGGGCAAGCCATAATGAGTGGTAGGCATTTCTTTTCATCACTAGATTGCGACAGTTTGGACACATAGCACCTATAGACCTTATGCAAAATCTGCTGCCATCTAGCGGCCGCTGTGTGCATTTCCGCCATGTTGAAGGCTAAGCGCGCTCCGCATGTAGACAAGGAGCGTACATATCAACGTGTGGCGGCTGATAAGAACGAAAATGCCAACATATTTTCGAGTGCTGTGTTGCTGAGATTGAGGAAATTGGGATGCTGAAAGAAGGTTTGCAGGAACCAAGCCTCCATGTTAGTACATTTCCTCGTGGCCGACGAGAATCAGCAGATCGTTCCGTTGCTTCGGTTACTGCTTACGACTAACGCCGTGTTTCCGTTCGCCGTTAATATATGTGGTATGTGACAGCATCGGCACTCATCAGAGAACACTCTTTCATGTCATGCCAGAACAAGAAAGTTTTCTCACCGTGTGCTTGCTGCAGGCACAAACCCGCTTCGTGTACGAGCTTCAAAGCTGCATCGCGGCTACTCGCGCATGCCTGCGCTGCTGTTGATATTAGCTTGTTTATTAAATTGCGATAACAATTACATGTTAGACAGATAGCTCGTGCGCGTCATTGATTTGCAGCAGACGGACCGATTGTGCTGGAGCGTGTTGTTTGTAGTTTGTTTTCGATGGTGGAGTTTAACAAGGTAGCGTCTGGTGGGATGCTTTGCGTGCGTATTTCTTCACTATGCGTATTTTTCAAGCATTTCATGTGGTATCACTGCCAGGTTCAGACGGGTTGCCCGGATGTCCTGACCGCCCCCACCCCTTACTTTTTTTTGTTTAACTTATACCCCAGGAAGAGCAAATCAGGTTCTCCCAAAAGCTGATCCCCCCCTTCGGAAAAATCCTCTGTACACTCCAGTTTGCTATGAAATGTTAACAGGTGCTTCAAGTGCGTGGTACTTTTCTTACTTTTCTTATGAAACTAAATAAAATGCTGTTCCGGGAAATGTGCTACATTCTACCGTGGGTGCGCTACCGCTGGTTACGCGCTGAGGCGGTTTCAGTCGGCGAAGCAAAACTGCCTTGCCGCAACGGGTTTAAATTGTAAAGCACCAGTAGGCCCCTAAAGCGACAATGTGAACACGAATATTCTTGGCGTTTCCTGTTATATAGGATCACATATCGGAAGGATATTCAATAAAATACCAGCTGATCGGCATCTACTTCTAGGAGACACTACACTTTTCATGTTCACTTTCCACGTGCATGAGATGCGCAATTTTCTGCATTTTAATCGCACGGTAATTCTGTACATAACATAGGTCGGATGACTACAACAGCGAAATAATATTATTTCAAAGATAAAAAGAGGACAACGTTTTATTTAAAATTAGATGGACACTACGTCGGCTCGACATAGGCTGTCCCTCATGAAATATGCTTTCAATTGGGTCAACTGCACTTTCTTACCGTCATCGCTGCGCCTAGCCGCGCTAAATAAAGCCTCTTCCCAACCATCCTACATTATACAAGCATGATATTCAGATAGCTAACAACGCTTTATTCGCTACACTGAAAACAGACAGGCCAATTTGTAACCTAGCGCAGAGCTTCATTATTGACGACGACAGGCCTGCACGTGACTCGCAGTGTCAAACTTGTACCTTCTTCTCGCTGTGAGGCGGTTCTTCACACGTAATAACCGTCAACGTAAAAACTAGGAAATGCCGGTAACGTGTACAGGCCCGCCTGACATTTTTATGCCCTGATTGCCGACTACCAAAGCGGATACAAGCAAGAAGTGATAGCGGCGACAGCAATAGAATTCGGGCACAAGCCTCCAACATGGCGCCTAATCGTTAGCTTCGTCAAACCTCCAACAGATGGCAGCAATTTTGCATAAGGTCTATTGATATACAGCATATACTGGCCTTTAGCTTAGGAGTGAGAAACGTACCTTCTGCACTTCAGTGCAATGCATATTATTTAGTTTGCATTCCTTGAACATGGAACGTCGAATAGTTTGTATTGTTGAGCTTGTAATCTTTGAACATGGGATGTCGCTAGAGCCAACGTTTTGAAACTTGGAGTTGTCTTCATAAAGGGAGCAACTGTTAATTCTTGATGTTGCCATCTTGATGAAGGCAAGTCTACTCGTACAAGAGTTGGCTGCAGTGACATACCGTTTGAAGATTTTTTCGTCTCTTCAAGCCTCCTCCATCTTCCATCGAACATCTGTGTTGTTTGTGCTGCCATGAAACTGTGGTGCAGCTGCCATGAAAAAAAAAAAATTGGGCGTGCGCAGGCACAGCTCCATCGAAGAAAAATAATTATTCCTTTGTTAAAGATAGTGAAGGCACACTAATGCAATCTCAGCCAAGATTATTAATAGTTGCTGACTCAATTTTAATGTAGTAGTTTCGTTGCTGTGCATACGCACGATGAAACTCTCATCAAAAAGTGGGAAGCAACCACACATGCTCCAGTGTTCAGCTAACCAGTCATCACTGCCTTTCTTTATGTTGCAGTCTTCCCTGAGCCTTTCTTTGATACACTGCCCCATTTGCCCCACATAATGCTTATCCCATCATCTGATAAACGATGCCTTCCTTACAGAGCACATAATGTGTCCTGTGATTCCTATTGCAGCCAAGTGAGTGTCTGGGTTGCAACCTTTTCATAGTTTAGCACGCTTATTTGAGGCCGTGAACACTATGCTGATGATTGCCCGAGCACCAACCGTTCTTATATTGTCGGATATCCCGTGCAGGTATGATATAGTGGCAAACATATTTTGGCCATCACGATTAGCCATTTCTTTGGCCTGGCAGCTGGAAGGTGTTTGTTTAGTAGGGCTTCTGCAGCCAATACAGCAAGGGGAGCAGGATATCCTGCTTGCATCCAGCGAGTTCTTGAAATCAAGCCTCGTCCACAAGAAATAGGAACATGATTATTTAGTACAATATGCAAGCACATAAGTTTTTAAATGTTTTAGATATGAGGATGACTGCGTCTTTCTTTATTAAATACCACAAAGGTTCTTTCGAATCTGAAGCCACTAACATATTAACACTGGCACATGATTACTAACACCCACTGGTGCTCACCCACGAGCATCCGGGCAAGGATTGTACCATATCAGGTTCCTGAATGTACAATTTCATTTGCATAAAAAGTGCATGAGCTAGTTATACGAACTGATGGGAAACAAGCCATTGCTGCCTCTTAGTTTCTCCCACTCAATAATGGTAGAAAGGTGCATTGTCTGACACTGCTTGGACAGTGGCATAGCGAGGGGGTAGCAGACCGGGCCCATGCCCCCACTCGCCCTCTTCCCCGAAATGAATTTCTGCCTGTGCCACTGTGGCTCGCTAACGCAGTAAAATTTCTGTTCCTATTACTTGTGGACAAGCCTTAATTTCGAAAGAACTCCCCTGACACAAGCAGGATATCCTGTTCACCTTGCTGTATCGTTTGCATATGCCCTACCCAGAAAACCACCTTCCAGTTGCCAAGCCAAAAAAAAAAAAAAAAGCCAAATCTTGATGGCCGAAAAATGTTTGCCACGATGCCATATCTGCACGGAATATTCAACAATATAAAAACGGTTGGTGCTCGGAATCATCAGCATAATGTTCATGGCCTCAAATAAGCATGTTAAACTATGGAAAAGCAGCAACCCAGATACTCAGAGGAGAGGCTTGGCTGCAATAAGAATCACAGGACACGTTACGTGCCCTGCATATAAGGTACCGTTTATCAGATACTCCTATCATGGGGTAAGCATTATAGAGGGCAAATGGGGCAACATCTCAAGGAAAGATTCCGGGAACATTGCAGCAATGTAAAGAAACGCAGCGATTGCCTGTTTGCCAAACAGTAAAGAAACTATACTACATTGATTATTGAGTCAGCAAGTATTCATAATCTTGGCCGAGATTGCGTTAGTGTGTCATTACACTACTTGTCAAAGAAATAACTATTTCTCCTGGACGCAGCTGTGCCTGCGCATGTTGAAGTTTTTCTTTTTAAATTATAAATATGTGTGATCTGAGTCCAAAAAACACTTAAAAGATAGCGCCTATCTGTGTCCCTTCTTGTCCTGTCTTCACTACTCTCTGCAATAAACGTAATGGTTAAAAGGGAGCCGTTCAGCGACCTAACAGCTTGTCACTATTAGTGGGTTAGTAGGCCTTGAGGCGCTCCACGTTGACTATGTCGCGCCCTCGACGGTGCATGTCCAAAGCTGGTTCGATGGGTTCGATCAGGTAGTTGACCGGTGATGTGCGCTCGATGACCCGGTAGGGGCCTTCGTATTTCGGCAGTAGTTTTGAAGAGAGGCCAGTTGCAGTGGTAGGGACCGAGAGCCATACGAGCGCTCCGGCGACTAACGTGGACTCAGAAGTGGTGGTGCCACCGTGAAGGCTCTTCTGCCGCTCTGTTCGTGCGTTGTAAAGGTCTTTGCAAGCTTGCGACACTCTTCAGCAAGCCTGGCTGTGTCAGAAATAGGCGCACACTCAGATGGATCCGGCTTGTAGGGTAGTATCGTGTCAATGGTGTGCGACGGGTGCCTTCCGTA